>NC_073230.2:123365000-123372500 GCF_029281585.2 Gorilla gorilla gorilla | reverse complement strand
AATAAATATGCTTTATGGTTTTTAGTTTTGAAATATAGCGAATGTTAGAATTAAAGGCAATAACTGCATCAATTTTATAGAAAAGATATGTTAATCCTTAATGAACTTAAAGCCCCATTCTAAAATACATTCATGAAAGAACAAAAAATTCGGTAACCTTAGGTACCTAACTATATTAATATAGTTAAAACATAACCAAGGGAAGGGATATTTACAAAGGTTTTTGCATGTTTACTTATTAAATTACTACATATATTTCTGTAGACACTTCCTAAAGTAGCTACGTAGGCACCCACCATACCCATTGTGTTAAATCACTTTTAGAAGGCACTCTACAGACATACAATACATGACTGAAGTTTCTCAGTCATCTGAAGGGCATAACTTTTGTATTTACTGTTGTTTATGGTTTACATAATGAACTGCATAGAACAAAGTAAACTTCAAACTCAGGTTATAAACACACCTTATAGACCTAATCAAAATGCCTCCAGAGTACTAAAATCTATAGCTATGATTTTACTCATTTTCTGTTTATTTAACATCCAATTGGAGCTATGAAAATAAAGAAAGATTTCTTGGCATTTTTTCATAACCTATCATCTACTGATACTCAACTGCGATGTTCATTTACAATTACTACTTTTACTTGGCTTTATAAACGCAATCCACTGGATTTGCAGGCAAAATTGAATCTGGCTAAAAATACTTAGGACTCTCACTTAGGGAAATTAGGAGAAATATTGTAGCATTCCACTGGTGTGATATTTCCTGCGAATACACCAAAGGCAGAAAAGGGCTATCCTGAAAAACTGTATTCATTAAAGTAACCAGTAAAATAAGCTAATCCTGGGACTGTGGTAGGCATATAATTCCTATGATTGTTAAAACAAAATATAAATTGTTTTTCTAATAGTTATTGTCTGTGAAAAAATGAAAATTGTAAAATAATAGATAAACCATTCAAAAGTACTATGTAGCTCTTATAAAAGATTATTCTTGAAAACAATGCCTAAAGGTTAAGACATTATTCAACCCATGTAACTTTTTTAATGCTGTTATTGTTTAAAGTAATGTATCTATTAAATTTTATTCTAGTGTGGGCATTTGCTTTAAATTTTGAGATGTATTTTTCTCATTATATACTACCTTAAAATGTGAATTATTTCACATAATTTGCAATCTTTTCAATAATAATCCATTATTTTAATGGACATAATTTTAATGATTTTTAGGCATTTAGTTTGAGTGCAATTCAGAGTTATAAAGAAATAATATTTATTTTAAAACAAATATAAACTTTTCAAACAAGTGTACTCATTCTGGCCTAATATAAGTATATGCTTTCAAAGCTTTCTTTTCTCTGTCACTGTTTCTACAGACTTGAGTCAGTGAAGAATGAAGTGGCTATTTTTTGGTTGAAAAGAATTTTTTTTTTTTTTTACAAAATCAGGAAAAAGTAATCTCTTATAAAATGAATAACAGACTACTTAAAAGTGTACCTTTATTTTGTAGTTGCTAACATTTCCAGATTTAAAGAGAATATTGCATTTTATGAGACACTTAGGAGAACACAAAAAGTGCTCTTTAATGTTATGGAAAGATGTATATTCAAAATATCTTGGAATGAATTTCAAGAAAAGCAACAGATCGTAGTGTTTACATGATTTACAATCTCTCAGCAGATTTCAACTAATTAATAGCTAATATTTGCAGCTAACACAGGCAAGCATCTGTCTTTTGAAAAGTCCTTGTGGTCCTTTTCACCTTAGCTCAGACTTGAAGAAATTCATTGTATAAGCAAGTATCAAGTAATGTGGCCCTCTGGTGGAAAACTAAGTATCACATTCTGCAGCACAATGTAAGATAGTAAACTAGAAGCTATAAAATGTTTGTTACAAAGCTTTACAGACCTTCCAAAAATCATCCTGTGAGCTTAATTAATATCCTGACACCTGAAGGGGTATTCTGGTACTGGTATGACGTAACTAATATGAAAATCTTATCTCTTTACTCATCCTTCAATCATGTTCCAAATAATAATAAATTCTCAGCATCTTTTAGCTTAACACAACATGCTCAGTTTGCTATGAATACATTTTTCATATTCAATAAAACAAGCTTATTTGTTTTAAGGAAGCACTGAGGAAAACAAAACTTACCTGCTGTTGTTGCAGATGCAGCAGTTCTACTGTGCTTACTTCAGAGCTGGTGTCACCACTTGATCTTCCATCTCTGCTGCCAGCATCTAATTGGCTGCTTAGAGTGCTCATTCCATTTTGATTCATTGAACTGTTGCTTATTGTCTCTGTCGCAGATTCCTGCATCATGACTTAATACCTAAAAGTGATTAAGAAGTATCAATTAACACACGTTACACCTTCACACTTCCATTATCAAGATGTCCCTCTCTGCCAATTACAGAGACAGCATCTTTAGAAGAGGGGGAAGAAAAAAGCCTTGAATAGTCATTTACCAAGGAAAGCAATACAAATTCAGCTTTCATCCAGATGCTAATCATTGAAATTATGGTTTCTATAAGCAATTTTTGTGCGGTTACATTTAACAGCCAAAGTAACATACCATGCATATAGCACGGTCAATAGCATTTATGAATGACCACATTTTAAAATCTACCTATAAAACCAGTTTAAATGAAGGCACGATTGCACACTCTGTTCTGTTTCCTATTATCTACCTTTGACAACCATGGATGACTATACAGCCTTATTTTAAATATTCACTATCTTGATTCTGTCAGAATTTTACAGCACATCTTATGCAAGGCTGTTGTTTAATGATGCACAGCTAATCATATAAAATTAAAATTTTGTAAGGGTGTTACAAATCATATGGTACCAACCAATGATAAATAGTATAATGGGTTTCTTTTTTTGTGACTAAATAAAATTTTGCCTTGGAGGCATTTTAAGAAAAAGCTCCTGCTGCAAACACGTCAGATATTGCCTATTTTTTTAATCAAACAGCTCATATTCATTTATTTTTCTGACATTTAAAACATTTAATACTGTCCTTCCTGGGAAGTAATTAAGCTTATGCATGAGCAGCAATCAAACTGTTCACTTGAAGATGACTTAAAACTCAATTTTAACATAGGCAAATAAATGAAAGATATAAAATTAATTTCCCAGGCATGTATAAGATATGAAAGCTGGAAATAAAATCTATCAAGAATATCACTAATGATTGTGCTAAAAACAGCATAAATTATGCATATTACCTTCTCTACAGTAATAAATGTTTTATCATTTTCACTGCATAAATATACTGTACTTTCAGGATAGCAATGAGATGTCCTGCCAAGATCAGTGGAAATCCTTGCAGTAAATAAAGAACCAATGTGCTCTTACAAACCAGAATTTCACAGTACATCCTGAATCTGTGGTTTAGAAAGATCAGTTTTGGCTCTCAAAGACCTCTGAATCCTATGCCATAACCTAATGGATGCACTTCTCTGTTTTACTTCTACGGACAGAATTGCAGAAACAACCTGGCTGTGCTGTGACTTTAACAGTAATACCAGACAGTGGACTTACCCTAAAGGACAGTAAACTTATCACTTAATCTAATTTGTTTTTTACATGATTTCAATATTTTAAACTTGATCATATTTTAATGCTTTGTCCATTTAAAATTTTGAAAGGCATTTATTATAAAGCAAATGCAAGCTTCCTATCTCTTCCTGTCATGGAGAAAATGTTTTCCCCAGTTATCTTTTAAAATGCGATGCACACAAACACTAAATACAAAAAGAATCACAGACATACCCAAAAGACATTTTTGAATGCCAATATTAAAATTGTTAAAATTAATGTTTATAGTATCATAGTTTTAACAGATATTTTCATCAAAGCCTAAATTATTAAATTACTTTTCCTACTCTTATCAAGTCCATTAAAAAAAAAGACATACTGATTTAGTAAAAAACGTCAATAGCTGGACTAGCAAAGCAAGTTAGTGTAACAAAAATTACATATACAACTTAAAGCTGTTTGGATAATAAAAAAACAACAGAAAACATGATCAGAAAGGAAATAATTGCTGTAACTATAGTAAACAATTTTTGAGCAAAATGTGTTTATAAACAAATAGGTTTTGCTAAACATCTTATTGAACATTAACAAAGAAAAAATCATATAAATTAAAACTGATACATAGTGATGGATTTTATAAGAAAAAACAAAGCTAATACTCTTTTCTGAGATTAGGCAGCTAATAAGTATTCAAATTAGGCATAAATTTTACATGCACAATGTTTAAAATATTCAGAGAAAAGGTCTGATTGCCTTTACTAGTTATATGAAAATTATAATTTCAATCCTCTCCAACTGTAGAAACAGATAGGCATAACTTTTACATATTGCATTTAAATTTTACTTTTGAGAACATGTCTGGAATATGTGTATATATGTGTATGTTTTTATTTCATCACCTAAGTTATTTCAAATAT
Source organism: Gorilla gorilla gorilla (assembly GCF_029281585.2). Classification (NCBI taxonomy): domain Eukaryota; kingdom Metazoa; phylum Chordata; class Mammalia; order Primates; family Hominidae; genus Gorilla; species Gorilla gorilla. The sequence goes on along the minus strand of NC_073230.2, from coordinate 123,368,029 downwards.
TTATTGTTTCTGGATGGAGTTAGCAACACAAGGAATAAAAATAAAACACTATATTTTCAAGTGTAGCAGACAGGTGCAGCATTTACTACTAACCTTTGTGTAGTAAATCTCAGGACCAATTGGATGAATTAAAGAATTCTACATGTATTACTGTGTCATAATCAAGGCCATCAAATAATTAAGAATAATCAACAAGCAAAGAAGCATGTGTCTAAATCTTTATTACAATTACGAAGAAAGACCTACATAACTTATAATTCCTTTTAACTAAAGGATTTTATTCTTAGCCCTTGTGGAGTTTTTAACTTTATAAAACCCTACAGTATAAACTGTTATTTACATTTTAAGTTCAGTCATCTAAGAGTTAGTAAAATAATGCTTAAGAAAACTATAACAGTGATAGTACTTTTTGCTCTACAAAAGAGGAGTATCTGATACAACACTTATATGAAAAAAGAAGGGTGATTGTGTAATTAGATGATTATACTGTACATTTCACTTAAAAAAGCTTGGAGTATGTTCACCATAAAGGAGGAATTTTTCAAGGACAATGCAGATTATTTCTAGCATTTACTAAGTTTCTCTTGGTAACACTTCCACTTATTTCCCAATATAGGAAATATTTCCAGCACAACGTGAAGTGCTGTTTACCTTTTAAGTATATTTTAAATAATAATAAATTCAGCATATTCTTTCAGAGTGGATGTGCTTATGATCCGAAACATACCAAACTAAATTATTCATTCTTATCAATCCCACCACAAACATTTTACAAAAATCAGTGAAAATAAATTCCAGATCATTAAAGGGAAAGATGAATCTGGGAGTCCCTGTTTTAATGTTTGTCTGAACTGTAAGTTAAACCCTTAAGTCTTTCATCGTACACAACTTTTCAGCCACATCAGAAAATAACTCTTCAGATCTTACACTCAAACGATACAGTTAGACTTTTCTCCCCTGCATTAAGTTTTCCTTCCTTTCCTTTTTCTTTCTTCTTTTTTAAGCAAGTCACTGTACAGATACTTATTCTCTACACCACTTCCCTTTTGAAACATTAAACTGACACTGGAACTGACTGCACAAGATTGCATTTTCTCTTCCTAAACAACTTGAATTGAAAGGTTACTTAGTGTAACAATATTTACTTGCAGAATTGTGTTGTTACCAAGGGTATAATGGATGGTGGCTATGCAGGTTTACGCAAGAATGAGTGAAGCATGAGGCATTAGCCATGTGTTTGACATGTTTCAAATTGCTATAATCCAGCATTAAACACACCCAGCAATTCATGCCATTTCTTGCAGCCATAATCTTGAATAAAGCGTGCACAACCACTTATTATATAAATTAGTATATGACTCCCTGTTATAGTCACAACAGTGCTTTTGTGTTTATTTTGCATCAAGATGTAGTCTTTTATTTGTACAAATAGCAGGATATAAAGACATAGCTCAATTAGACCTCCTTACTTTATGATAGGGTAGTACTGAATGCTAGACTTGTTGGTTTTATTTCTTCCTCTTAGAGTTATATGTTCTATTGGTATAAAACTGTATCATGTGAGATAGTTACATGCCAGAGTGATAACAGAAACCTGCATGTATCCTATTCCGTATTCGTAGCAATGTTTAAAAGTTTGAAACTTGACCTGGGCAAGTATAGTTAATTGTGTTATCTCAGCCACCACCAGGGACACTACTGGTCCTTGTTGCTTACTCAACTTTCTCTATGGTGTTCTTTCTCATGTCTTCTCCCTCCCTGTTTCTTATGCTCCCTATCTGTTTTCCACTCCACATTCCCATGTGTATATGTGTGCACATGAATATGTGTATCTATATATATTTATAAAGATAGATCAATCAATCTGTCTATGTATGTCAGGGATTATAAAGAAGATAAAAATAGCCTCTACTTTGAACCACACTCTGCAATCTACATAAAGTCTATCTTATAATCTTAGTGCCTTAATATTAACTCTCATTTTGGTGGAGGAGTCTTACTATTTAATCAAAACAAATCAATGAAAAAAAATGACTTCCCAGAAAACTAAGAACAAATAACAGTACATATAAAACATTTCTAACAATTCATTTCGTCAACTTTTCTTAAACAAAATGATTACAGTGACCTTGAAAGACACTTTATGTCTAATATCTGATTCATTCCAGTGTCCAATTTAATCAAACATATGCATTAAATCCAAATAGTTTTGAATATGACATTTTAAGAAAAGTAAGGCATCAAATTTAAAACATATATTCTTAAATACCTCCTTAATCTTTGATCAATTATCAATATCAAATATTAAATATTTCTATGCAGATTCACACAAGAAAGGGTTAAATATTAAGAAAACTTAACACATGTAACAAGAAACCTCATACGTTTACCTCAAAATATTAGTTAAGTTCTAATTTTGAAAACTTGACTGTGATTTAAAACTTCTGAAAGAAACTAGCGTTTAAATAATGATAACTCTTGTGCTCTAGTGGAATTAATTCATCATGGGCACCATGCATAGTGCATTTGAAATCCAGCACTGCTTTGCTAAAAGTCTTTAATGCTAAGATTGCCTAATAAATCAAAATGCCAAATATGAAGGATATAGTTGAATGTGTAAGAACAAAAATTGAAACAGCACATGAATATTTTCAATTTTTAAAAACTGAAGCAGGATGTCTTTTAAAACATGATTTGGGGAAGGGTATCTGTTATAGCAAGTGATATTTTTATTATACCAAGTGACATAATTTTAAGTAAATTAAAATTAACTTGTTTATTAAGTATTTGTTACTACTTTTTACTTATTTAAACAAAATGCCTAAAATGCTATACACAAATTAGAAAAAAAAACACTTTGGTAAAAATTCAGACTTTCATTCAAAAAGGTTAATATTTCAAACATGCAAAGTAGTAGGACATTTTAACAAAATATTTTTTAAATGATAATGACTACATTTTAGCAAAGACAATACTGTTAGATCTTCAACGATAACAAAATCTAGGAAACATAAGTAAAGCCAATGAAA